>NC_053155.1:237155223-237160223 GCF_016835505.1 Polypterus senegalus
TTAGTCCCTTTCCATAGGGCCTGCAGCATTGTGCAGGACCCTTACACCCCTCACATGGACTTTTCACACTTCTGCCATCCAAGAGAAGATATTGCAGCATCAAAGCCAAATCTGCGAGGCTGCAGGAGAGTTTTACCCCAAGCTGTTAGACTCCTTAACACCAGGCTGCCCCCTGGGACCTTCCACACGGCCTCAACCTCCTCTACAAAACAGAACTTTTATACATGAAAACCACTATCCTGCAAAGAACTGAAAATCTCATACTGACCTCTAAGGATTTATGAAACATTCTGACCTGTCATTGTTTACACGTCTTAAACAACTATTATCATACACTGATAATTTCTGTATTATCTATATCTATTATTTATTATTTATTTACTTATTATATTACATATCTTACACATCAATATTGCTGCTACTTGTTTGTCCTATCTTTGCACAATGTCTTGTCTTGTTTGTTTTTTTTTTTATTATAAATTTTAAAATTTTTTATTCTATTTTTAATTTACTATTTGCACATCATGTTGTTACACTGTGGACCCTGAGCTTCGCAATTTCATCTATCTGTATACTTGTATATGGTTGAGATGACAATAAAGTTCACTTTGACTTTTGACTTGACTTTGATTAGGTTCAGGGGGCAATTACTTTTTCACACAGGGCCATAATCCTTTAGGTGAGTATGTATATATACATATATATATATGTATATATACACACACACATATATATATATACACATATATATACACACACACACACATATATATACACACACACACACATTATATATATATATATATATATATATATATATATATATATATATATATATATATATATATATATATATATATATATATATATATATATATATATACTAGCAAAATACAAGCTTATTGGAAGTACTGACTTAAAATTTTTATTAAGAAGAAAATTAAACCTTTTTAAACTGAGGGAAATTATACCAATAATTATTTGTTAAGGATCTCTTTGTATACCACATTTTGAGTTCGACCCTCTGGTTGTAATATGACCAAGCTGTGCGCTGAGCTTACTCTTGAGCATGAAACGTACAGTTGGCCATGTGAACAGTAATCTTGTTTCAAATCTCACAGCTTGGATTGCTGCTGTCATAATCGGTTTGAGTTTCATGGTTTGTTTCAATGACGACAGTATTTGCAGGACTTGTGTTGAAGTGACATTCGGCATCTGTCAAGTGTTATAAGCATACAACCGGTTTCATCGATAACTTCACATCCAGCTTTTGAGTTTAAACATTCATAAACATCAAAGTGTCCACTACTGAAATCGTCACCTGTGACTCTAAGATGTTTAAGTGGCACTGGCAGTTGTCGAAAGGTGTAAAATATTTGGCCATTTCGGTACACTTGAAAGCGACAACCGAAAAATTCAGCGGCAGCCATCAACTCACATGCAGAACCATAGCTTTTGAAGACCGTTGAAAAGTTCAATGGCAGCCGACAGTGGCATCATGCCACCGAAATAAGTACATACATTGGCTCGCGGTTAGGCGCGGGGAAGCCGCCTACCAAATTTCGTGAAGATGGGGCCATAATAAAGGAAGTTCAACATGGAGGACGCTGTCGACTGTTATGACCGTTACACGTAGAATTTCAAAATGAAACCTGCTTAACTTTTGTAAGTAAGCTGTGAGGAATGAGCATGCCAAATTTCAGCCTTCTACCTACACGGGAAGTTGGAGAATTAGTGACGTTGGAAAGTTCAATATGGCAGCTGACAGTGGCGTCATACCATCAAAATAAGTACGTACATCCGTTTCAGTTAGCGCAGGGAAGCCGCCTACCAAATTTCGTGAAGATGGGGCCATAATAAAGGAAGTTCAACATGGAGGACGCTGTCGACTGTTATGACCGTTACACGTAGAATTTCAAAATGAAACCTGCTTAACTTTTGTAAGTAAGCTGTAAGGAATAAGCCTGCCAAGTTTCAGCCTTCTACCTACATGGGAAGTTGGAGAATTAGTGATGAGTCAGTGAGTAAGTCATTGAGTGAGTCAGTGAGGGCTTTGCTTTTTATTAGTATACTAGCAAAATACCACGCTTACATGGCCGGATAGTGTGTTAAAGAAGCAATGAAAAGAAAAACATTTTTAAAATAACGTAACCTGATTGTCAAAGTAATTGTTTTGTCACTGTTGTGAGTGATGAGTGTTGTTGTCATATATTTATTTACACACACACACAAACATATATATATATATATATATATATATATACATATCTATACATATACACATATATACATACATATATATCTACATATATACACACACAGCTATTTCGTATCAGTGCAATACGCTGTTTGTTAAAATGGATAACTCCGCTCTTCGTTGCAATAACAAATCAAATCATTCAGTTGTCTTTGCTCATATGTCATTTTAGAGCTGGGCGCCTGGCATCTTTTTTGGCCACAGGTTCGTTTCTGTTTGCTGTGAGGTTCTGTGTTGTGGAGATTCTCAGGATGGATTGCAGGTGCTCATCAGTGTCTCCTGGGTGCTGTTTTGTTAGTCTTTATCACTGAGAAGAGCTTTTCACACAGATATGTGCTACCAAACATGCACAAGGTTCGAGCATGTAGGCGGACTTTTTGTTCATGAAAGTCACCAAAGCGCGTGCAAACTCAGTGCGCGTCGCGCTCAATTTATCAGCAAAGTGCGTGTTGGCAACACCGTAGTGGACTGGCGGTTAACAGTACTTGGCAACAGAGAAAGTGGGGCAAGGTGAACTGGTGCATTTGTGTCTCCCATAAAAGCAGCTTCACTTGAAATCACTTTGTGATTGTTACCTGGTTAAAAGCGTCCGCTGAAGTGTCAGATTCTTATTTAATTATGCTGTTTTCTGTATCTTCTGAATTGCATTCAGGTTACCCTGATGCAAGGCAGCTGAAGCGCTACATTATGGGATCTGTAGTTTATTGTGTTACCAGCGCTTCATATACCCGGGCTTTAATAACAATAATACAGTATATAAAATGATCTGCATGGGCGGATATAATTACGCCGGGCGGATGTATGACCCTTGAGTTTGACACATATGGACTAAATAGAACTTGAAAAGATATGTTTTTCAAATGTGATGCGCAATTCAGATAGAGTTGGCGCACACAGCCTGCATGCCTCAATGAGTCATCCTCCTACGCTCTTACTTTTTGCGTTCATCTAATGAATACACTGAGTATGGCTTTACCAAAACAATCATTGATGGCGAATAAAGTATCCATTATTCGAGTATGTAGGCGGGATATATATATATACATATATATATATATATATATATATATACCAGCGTATACTTGAAGCGGAGAAGTAGTGTGTTAAAAAGGTAGAAAAAGAAAAGGGAACATTTTAAAAATAGCGTAACATGACTGTCAATATACAGTATTTGTTTTGTGAGTGTTACGGAGTGTTGCTGTCATCAAGGATTTGATTATCATTATTTCTTTCAATCAGGTTACGTATTTGTAGGATGTGTTGTGTTCAAGTTACATTCCGTGTTTGTCAATCGTTGTAAAGATGACAGGTTTCATTCATCGATTCGTTTCTTACTGCATCAATAAACAGCTCGTCTTCTTCTTTATCTGAGACCTGACACACTGCATACGGGTTTTTACACTGTCTTCCTTTAGCGGGACATTGACTTTTCCACCGTGTGCTTTGTTTCCGCTGTAGCTGGATTTATGTATATGCTTATCAGACGCTTCATATTTTTTGCTGCCTTTTCAATTGTGTAATTCGGTTTTGTTCAGCGCTCTTTGGAACTGTTGCTTTTATCTGTGCACTCGTCAGTTCACGTGAGCGCTTTCGGTGTACATGCATCGAAGGTTCCCAGCTGTGCTGGTGCCATCTCGTGCTATGTCCATGGCTGTATTTAATGTTACCTTAGTCCTGGCACTTAAAACTTTCTCTCGCGGTTTAAGCTGAGTTTGTGTCAAACACCACCTGACCATCTCATCTTCCTCTTCATAAGCACAGTCCTTCACCCGTGAATATTTACCCGTGGCAGTTTGCTATTGGATTGCCGCTGTGGACTGACCTTATATGGGCAGGCACTAAATTACAAGCGCCAGCGTAGCCTGTCTATGAACTTAATTTAAAGTGTAGGTTTACATGCGTGCTTTGTTTCAGTAGCAGAACTCATGAATATGGCTGTATATGTCACTTTCGCTTCTTATTGTTTAAGCTGCCTTCTCAATTATATAATGCATGCTTTCTTTGAGCTTTTTGAGCTCTTCCTGGTTTTCTATGTACTGCGTGATTACGTGGGAGTGTGTGATGTCACCGAAACTCCGCCCCTGGTAGTGAAGCTCATATATATATATATATATACACACACACATTTTCATAACTTCTACTTTACTCCACTCACGATACGCGGGTATATATATAAATGTATATCTATAGCCCGATCTATACATACTTTAGCATAGACAAGCGGTGGCGCAATTGTAGAGTCTTAGCCTCTCGCCGACATTTGAGGTTCGATTCGAGAGGGATGTACACTGACTATCTGCGCGCGCTACCCGATTCATTTTACCTTCCATCTCCTTGGTTTGGGGCGTATGAAAAATATTAGGTTAAGCATAGAATCATGTTACGTTATTTTTAAAATTTTCCCTTTCTTAGCACAAGCACAGTTGAGAAGCTTCGATGCATGTACTCTCATACAGCGTTAAAATAGCGCATTTAATCACACTTTCAATTCCAAGCAAGCGGGAACTTTTGTCAATGCATGATTTCCTGGTACATCCATTACACTGATGCACACATCCACAGCTACAAAAATGTTAGAGTCGGGAATAAGCGGCGTTCCTACGACTGATCATTTTGACTACGGAAAACCAGATAAAAGCATGGTTTTGTGCACACTGAAAACAAAGCAAAATTAGATGCATTACAGAAAGCGGACTTTGTGGCTCTTACAGGGGATCATTGGACTTCCGTGACCGTTAGTAAT
>NC_053155.1:237162723-237174571 GCF_016835505.1 Polypterus senegalus
GATTGACGTGATGAAGCAAAATGCTAACATACAAATGCTTTCGTGGTGCTTTTATATTCAAGCGTCGCATATTCCCCATCGTAATGACACGATACATTTTAAAAGTCACACATATCTTCTTCTGTGTCATCTTTTTTTTCTATGGTTTCTTCTGGACCTGACAGCAGCGGCAAACAGCAATAGATCACCACACAGAACACATTAAATGTATGATATTCCAACTCTCTGCACATTTAGATTTATACTTGATATCACTTTCATGATGAAATACATTAAAGTATGTAGGTTACATTTTACAGATAAATCATTGTGGCAGAGTGGTAGCACTGCTGTCTCGCAGGGAGTCACGTCACGTCACTGGTATTCTCTGCCTGGAGTTTGAATGTTTTCCTTCTGGGTTTCCACAGTGTGCTCTGGTTTCCTTCCAAAGATATGCAGATTTAGTGACAATAAAATGATGCTAGTGTGTATGTAAGTGCTAGTATTCACCTTGCAATGAGATGATGCCCGTCCAGGGATTGTTTCAGCCTTGTGCCCAATGCTTGCTGGAATGACAAATCCCTGGATTGATGGATTTAATCATTAAATATCCTTTTCAGAGATATTGCGGTAAGGTAGCATCAGAATTTTATGAATGTTCCATGCTATTCACAACACAACAAAGCCAAACCTGTGCGCACTGTGATAATATCTCGCATATTGGAGTGTCCACTGCAGCATGTATATATAAAAAGTAGCCAATCTGAGACTGTTATTCATTTCTCCTTGATGCTGATTGACTGCTGCCCTGTGACGCGTCTTCAGCCGAGTGTCCTTGTGTTTTCCATTTTGTTATTCTTGAACTTACAAGATGTCGCCAAAACGCCCTGCACCTTCTAAGGCTTCTGGTACTGAGCCTAAGCACCAGAAGAAGTTTAAAACACTCCAGGAGAAGGTTGAATTACTAGATTTGCTCCAGGAACTAACAAGTTATGCTGTAGTAGCACACCACTATGACATTAATGAAAGCACGTACACTGCATAAAGAAGAACGAAACAGTTATTTGGAGTACCATATCTATAAGTTTCTGTGATAGTGCCAAAAAGGTAACGAACGTAGGGAATAAAAATATTCTCAGGATGGAATCTGCCTTGCCACTGGACAGTAATATCATCTGTGAGAAAGCACGGAAATTGTACCAGCAGTTCGCTACAGGAGACAATGTATCAACATCTCATCACAATGTTCCTGAAACCTATAAAGAAAAGCCAGCACAAAATCCCACTAGAAGAAGACCCGTCCAAAGATAAGACTCCTCCTGAAGCACCTGAAGAAGAGGCGCCACCCGAGGAGCTTTAAATCCTCTGCATCGTACTGCACAGCTACTTCATCATCATCAATATCATTAATCATTGGTGAATACCTGTATATTTTACTGTATTTTACTTAAATGAAATCATTATGTATTTACTCTACTTATAACAAAGAAAATGACAGCGCATAACAAAGAAAACGCACTTGCATGAATTACAGTATGTATAGCAGTAACATCGGTATTTTACATTCTAGCACCACGGGAGACATAGCAGTACACAACTGTACAGTACACGGGTTTACCGTTACATTCTGTTTCTAGGTAATGTATTAAGGTAATTTTTTTAGGCAATGTATTAAGTTGAGTTTGCAATGAAATTAAAGTGCTTTGGGGGCATACTGTATTTAGGGTTTAAACTATAAAAATAGGCATTTAAAAAGGCATTTTTTAATCACATCCAAAAGTTGCGGTTTTTCACAATTCGCGGGTGCTCTAGGAACGTAAACTCCGCAAATTTTGGGGGTGTACAGTATTACTCTGTCACACCTTATTCTGACACATGCCAAATTTCAATAGTGATGGTTACCTTAGCAAAAGTGTATATATTAGGAGAAATTACATTACTGATAAATGCCGCACTAACAAAGTAAAGACTGTGGATTGACATAACTGTGCTGTGCTTCCCTGCACAATGAGTGCAATAACAATGCGGTTAAGGAATTTTCCAAAGCATTACATCATCTGCAGTCAACTGACTCATGAAGAAGACAGCTGAAAATGAGCCAGAAAAAGTATCTAAATGGAGCAATTACAGCATTGGTCTATAATGTTGCAACTCTGCAATATGATGCTCTGTTTGCATGTACTGTACATTCATTTACTCTATTATGTAATTTAAAGTATTATGAAAATGGAATTGTTTCTTCTCCCAGTGTTGTAGAATGGTAACTAAAATACTCTCATTAAATTAAATGTTTTTCTGATAGATCAGTAGAAAACATTGACTTGTGACATGCAAACTCAAAACAAAAAAGAGTAACAAAATAAAATCATTCATTTTCACACCAGGTTATCAAGTTCAGGGACACAGAGAAACTTTGTTCGGTTTGTGTCTGGTACAAGGTTTCGAACCAGCCCTAAACAGGATTCCAGTCCTTCAAAGAACACACACACACACACACACACACACACACACACAATGGCACTGAGTCAGTTGACAGTTGGTCTGTGCAAGAAAAACCTCAGTCATGGGGAGAAGTTCCAGAACAAATGCAGCATTTGCCAGGAGTCAAACTTAGGACTCTGTGAGCTAGCAGCCCTAATGACTACGGTGTATGTGTTACACATCACTAGCAAACAACTAAAATAAATTAACTTTTAATAATTCAATTTAATGTCACCCAACACATATTTATCCATTTTGTACTGTATATTGTTTGCTGAAGATATTCTTTCTAAAGGGGCCATTATGCATGACAGGGCCTGTGACTACTCCTATTAATATACCGTATGTCAACTTACCTCTCCAGCTGTATACATTCAGTTGTTTTAAAGGTGAACCACGCTCCCTTCAGACTCTTTTCTGGCATCCACATGGACAGATTCTTTATAACATGTATACATAGTGCCCTGGTGCTGCCTAATTCACTAAAATGTACTGATGGTACCTACTTAGGCAAATGACACCCACACTATGGTACTCCACTAAAGCCTGTATTAAATTTTATATCTTTGCTACAGTCAAAATGTATAGTCTATAAAATATCACCAGAGTGAGTAGATTTCCGTAATTCGGACATGCTTTTATCATTTAAAGTTTAATTTTTTTTTTTTATAATATACACAATATCAACAAACTACAGTTTAAAAAGCAGTGACAAGTGTGCAATCCAGCCATTACAGTGCCTGCTGCCGCCTACAATGAGAAACTTTTCCACAGAAAGGTACAGAAGATTAACAAATTAATTTATAAAAACTACAGTGATGTAACATGGTAGTCATACTGCTTCAAGACTATACAGTTATGTGTAAATGAAAAATGTATCATCCAAGATGATAATCTCCAAGTTAAACCAGTACATTATATAAGGTACTAACCTTTTCCTGCCTGGTTCATAGATCCTGTATCTCGACCACACTGTCCTTTATTGTTAACACCAAATGTCCACAACTCTCCATCTTTGGTGAGGATGCATGTATGAGCTTTTCCCATTGCTACATGAGTAACAAAGTGTCCTTTCAGATCTGTAACCTTGCCTACAAGAACGAAACAGATTATCAAAAACAGAATGATAGCCAATTTCAAACTAAAAACAGATGTACATTTTTCAAAACACTGACTTACAAGAGCTATCACTGTAAACAGCATCTTTTCCGAACATGTAAAGCTCTCCATCCTTTGTTACAATGCTGCTGCTTCCATTGTTACATGCAGTGTAAACTGCAATTTTGCCTTCCATTTTAATAATTTTCTTGGGTTTGTAAGGCTTTGGTTGCCTTCGGCTCTTGGCTATGAACAAGCATCAAAGGAAAAAATGCTCATTAGAAACGCCGCTTTGAAAAGTCAAGAAATAAATTTCAATAAACAAAAGCATTAAAATATACGGCATATATTTCTTCTCAGACTAACTTTACTCTGAAGTAGTAAAATTAAACATTTACCAAATATCAAATCAAGTTATATGAAACATGCTGATTAGGTTGGATTCTTGCTCAGGTCTTCAGTATGATTTATAAACAAGTAGGAAATAGTGCTACCTAAAGCATTTTTAAAAGCAGAAATACTTTCAAATTTCATTTTCAAACAAGCTGCAATGACCTAATCAAGAGTCTTAAAATTGACTAATTTTAAAAAAGCAACCATCACAAACTCGCCTTTCTAGGTATTGTGTAATGAAGTTGTAGTACTCCTCTACAAAATGTATTAGAGTATTTGAGCAGTGCACATGTACACTAGCATTCAAAAGTTTGGAGTCAACTAGAAATTTTCATGTGTTGGATAGATACCACTAAAAACGCATTTAGAATATAGTCAAGACATTACTACTGCTGCTAATAGATATTACTGCTTGAAATAACTGATTTTTTTTATTTTTAGCAGCCATTGTCCTAGTGGTAAACTCCTTTTAGCTCACCAATAGTTAGTTTTGGTTAACAGCTAATTGGTTACTATAGAAACCTTTGTAATTGCTGTTCACTTGGGTTGCAAGGTACTGGCATTCCTAAAGTTCAGTACCAGGTACAAAAACAACCAAAACAGTTTTCTCAAGAAACATTATCAGTGCATTTTCTTAAGTTTATCCCATGCTAACCTTAGAGGGTGAGTTTTAGCAGAAAAGTCACATCCAAAACTGGCAATAAAAATATTAAAATGAGCAAAAGAGCACAATTTCTCAAGGGCCCAACAGAGTAGGATCTCTTCTGGCAGTAATGGGATTTGAATCAGCAACCTTCTAGGTACCAGTGCAGATCCTTAGCCTCAGCACAGGAAGCTTAAGCATGGCTCATCACACAGGACAAAATTTCAATCAGAAAATTATAATGACAAAGTAGTGGTGACCGGTGTCAGCCTTTAAAACAAAACAAAAAAAAAGATGTCCAGAGAATCCCTAACTGATAAAGGAGATGTACATATAGAAGGGAATAACAGGACCATTGAGTTTCAATGATAGACTAGTGTATAGGTAACTGTGTGGTTAAGTGAAAGTGTCTGGGTGATTTTAGGCATGTGATATGAAATGCAAAGTACAACTGGATGAAAAAGGTGCAGTGGGGGAAAAAAAAGTCAAAAACATGACACCAATGTAAATAGTGGTGGATGATATTAAGAGAAATGAAGGGAAGGCTAACAAACAGAAAAATAATTTGTGGAATACACTACCACTTATATTTGAATATGTTTATTTATAAGGGTATAAAAATAAATTATATAGTACATATTACTAAAAAACTAATAAATCAGTTAGTCAAAGATAAGCTTCATACTTGATTCACCATCTTCCCCCTTGCTTGCAGAGCCAGTAAAGAAGACACTTCCATCCTCCGCTACTAGCAAAGAATGTGAACCATCATGACCAACAGAAAACTGAACAATTTTTGGAGATTTGGTAATGGGCAGTTCAACCCATTTCCCTGCAGAGGGACCACCCTGTTTGATTCCCAGGCTCTGATATTTGCCAGTATAGTAGATCTATGTAGGGAAGCACAAACAAAAGACATATTACTGAACGTAAAATTAAAGCAAATGTTAAAATATTAAATATTTAGATTAAAACAATTTATTGTGTACACAATCAAAGTCAAATATTTCAATAAAAAAGTCTAATACGGTGAGTAAATATTTTATTAGATACCAAGTCCCTCCCACTTACATGACTCTTTAATCAGCAACACTGTCATATGTGTACAAAACACTATTTAAAATAGGTAGGTAGACAGGTATGGAGATTGGAGAGAGAAAGGGAAGGCATAAAAAGAAGAGGAAACATGCTGATATCAGACATATCTGCATATCTTTGTCAAGAACAGCATTCCTGATGTGGGCTTAGGTATGCCAGTGTCACATATGTACTGAGGATAGGCCATTATTCAAAAATATCCAGTAAACATAGTCTGATGGTCAGAACAACAGACTGTTCACGAAATGGTTCAAACTAGCATGACAAGATAAAGACAGGCCAGACTTGTTCTGCCAACAGTTGGTGAAATAGCCATATCTGATCGCGAATAGCGGCTAATAACCCAAAATCATCACATTCTTAAGTTAAAAAAAAAAAATTGTGACTGCAGTGGACTACAAATATACACATTAGGTAAATGGACAAACATTAAAATGGACTAATGGAACACACATTCTTTTAATTCATGCTAACACAAGGATTAATATAAGAGTAAAACACCATTAGTTCATTGACCTACCAAAGGCTAGCAAGGAAAGTTGGCAGTATAATGGCAAAATACACACTTACATACACAATGCTGTGAAAAAGTATTTGCGTGTTTGTCACTCTTAAATGTTTCAGATCATCAAACAAATTTAAATACTAGACCAAATGCTGTTTTTGAGTGATTTTATTTAAGGAAAAAAAAAAACCATCCAAACCTACATGGCCCTATGTGAAAAGTAATTGCCCCCAAACCTAATAACTGGTTGTGCCACCATTAGTGGCGATAACTGCAATCAAGTGTTTGCGATAACTGGCAATGGAGTCTTTCACATCGCTTTGGAGGGTTTCCAAGCATGAACCGCTTTTTTAAGGTCATACCACAGCATCTCAATTGGATTCAAGTCCGGACTTTGGACTAGGCCACTCCAAAACCTTCATTTTGGTTTTTTTTAAGCCATTCTGAGGTGGACTTGCAGGTGTGTTTTGGATCATTGTCCTGCTACATAACCCAAGTGCACTTCAGCTTGAGGTCACAAACTGATGGCCGGACATTCCCCTTCAAGATTTTTATGGTAGAGAGCAGAATTCTATGATCCCATTTATCTATATCTATCTATACTAATAAAAGGCAAAGCCCTCACTGACACACTCATCACTAATTCTCCAACTTCCCATGTATGTGGAAGGCTGAAATTTGACAGGCTCATTCCTTACAGCTTACTTACAAAAGTTAGACAGATTTAATTTCGAAATTCTACACGTAACGGTCATAACTGGGACCTAATTTCGTCCATGTACTGTATACGGCCATAGCCTGCAGCTCGGTCGACATATCGACAGCGCGATATAGTGAGGGATCACTGTGTGTGTGTACACACATATATATATATATATATATATATATATATATATATATATATATATAAATATATAAATATATACAGTAATCCTCGCTATATCGCAGTTAGCTTTCACTTTCGCTGCTTCACTCTATCGCTGATTTTAAATGTAAGCACATCTAAATATATATCACAGATTTTTGCTGGTTCACGCTTCTCCGGACAATGGGTCTTTTAATTTAGGTTACATGCTTCCTCAGTTTGATTGCCCAGTTGATTTCATACAAGGGACGCTTATTGGCGGATGGCTTAGAAGCTACCCAATCAGAGCATGTATTACATATTAACTAAAACTCCTCAATGCTAAAAGATATGCTTGCCAGCATTTTGCTTTTGTTTTGTTTGCTTCTCTCTGTCTCTCTCACTCTCTCTGCCTGACGGAGGGGTGTGAGCAGAGGGAAATGTTTACACAGTGGCTGTTTGCCTAGAAGATAAGACGCCTCCTCTACAAAATGCCGCTTTACAGGTGCTTCTGTATACTTAAAAGTATGTATTGATTTTTGTTTGCTTTTCTTAGCGAGCCTTCTCTGACATTATCTGCTCTTCACGATGCTCCTTTGAAGATATGTTTGCATTCTTTTAATTGTGAGAAAGAACTGCCATCTCTGTCTTGTAATGAAGCACAGTTTAAACTTTTGACTAAAGGGTGTTATTTCATGTCTAGAGGGGCTCTAATAATGTTAACAGTGTGGGAGAGTTTATAAGGGCTTAAAATATATAAAAATAACCATACAAACATATGGTTTCTACTATGGAAATTCATTTATCAGCGGCAGAGTCTGAACGGATTAACCGCGATAAACGAGGGTTGACTGTATATATATATATATATATATAAATATATATATATATATAATATATATATATATATATATATATAAATATATATATATATATATATAAATATACTAACAAAATACCCGCGCTTCGCAGAGCGGTGAAATACTGTCTGAATATTTTTATTAATAAAAAAGTAAACATTTTTAGACTGAACGAAAATATGTAAAAAATTAATTGTTAAGGATCTCTCTATACCACGCTGTCAGTTCGGCCCTCTGGTTGTAATATGACTAAGCTGTGTGCTGAGCTCACTCTTGAGCATGCAACATACAGTTGGCCATGTGAAAAGCAACCTCAAATAAATGCCAACCTTTTGTAGTGTTTGTCCCTGAGACTTATTAATTGTCATTCACCGAAGCAGAGCCTTACTTCAAATTGAACGCGTTTGAATTAAAATGGGAGATTAGATGGTATAACGGGATGCGAGAAATAAAACTGTGTCACTGAGGCACTGCCAGTAAATATAGTTGCTTCAATTAGGTTGTTTTATAGAGATGTGACCTGAAGTCTTGTGCGTTACAAAGCTCGGTGGTTGTAAGTTTCTGCTTCCTTGGCGAAGGTCGCAAACGTAAAGAAGACACCGCAGTGACACACAGAAGAGAACCCGTGGATTAAATAAAACCTACACAATAACTGTAACAATCAGTAACAAATGAAAAATAAAATAGAAGAGAGAACCCGTGAATTAAATAAAAAGGTTGCTTCGTTGGTGAAGCAAGGAAAAAGCACTTTCTTATATGTGCGTCGTTTTAAAACAGTGCAGAAGCTGAGAAGCTGCTTCCTTGGCAAGCTCGTAAACGAAAGAAGACACCGCAGTGAACACAGAAGAGAACCCGTGGATTAAATAAAACCTACACAATAACTATAAAAATCGTAATAAATGAACAATGAAACAGCGGAGAACCCGTGGATTAAATAAAAGGCTGCGTTGGCAGAAGCAAGGAAAAAGGACTTTCTTATATATCGTTCGCTTATAAAACAGTGCAGAAGCTCTGAAAAAGCTGCTTCCTTCGCAAAGTAAGGAAAGCGACTGAAGAGGCGGTGTGCTGTAAGTGTTCGGCAAGGCAGCTGAAGCCCTGCATTATGGGATCTGTAGTTTATTGTGTTACCAGTGCTTCATATCCCCGGGCCATTAACAACAATAATACAGTATATAAAATGATCTCGGGCGGATATAATTACGCCGGCCAGATGCTGCCTGCGGCCTTGAGTTTGACACATATGGAGTAAATAGAACTTGAAAAGATGTATTTTTTCGTACATCGAGCCCGCGTGCTATTGTGGTTTTGCTTGCATGCCTCAATAAGTCATCCTCCCCTCGCTCTTACTTTTTTACCGTTCATCTAATGAATACACTGAGTATGGCTTTACCAAAACAATCATTGATGGTGAATAAAGTATCCATTATTCGAGTATGTAGATTGGGATATATATATATATACATATATATATACCCGCGTATCGCAGCGGAGAAGTAGTGTGTTTAAAAAGCTAGAAAAAGTAAAGGGAACATTTTAAAATAACGTTAACATGACTGTCAATATACAGTATTTGTTTTGTGAGTGTTACTGAGTGTTGCTGTCATCAAGGATTTGATTATCATTATTTCTTTCAATCAGGTTCGTATTTGTAGGATGTGTTGTGTTCAAGTTACATTCCGTGTTTGTCAATCGTTGTAAAGATGACAGGTTTCTTTCATTGATTAGTTTCTTACTGCATCAATAAACAGCTCGTCTTCTTCTTTATCTGAGACCTGACACACTGCATGCACGGTTTTTTTAACACTGTCTTCCTTTAGCGGGACATTGACTTTTTCCACCGTGTGCTTTGTTTCCGCAGTAGCTGGATTTATGAATATGCTTATCAGACGCTTCATATTTTTTGCTGCCTTTTCAATTATGTAATTCGGTTTTTGTTCAGCGCTGTTTGGAACTGTTGCTTTTTATCTGTGCACTGCATCAGTTCACGTGAGCCACTCGGTGTACATGCATCGAAGGTTCCCAGCTGTGCTGGTGCCATCTCGTGCTATGTCCATGGCTGTATTTAATGTTACCTTAGTCCTGGCACTTAAAACTTTCTCTCGCAGTTTCGCTGAGTTTGTGTCAAACACCACCCTGACCATCTCATTTTCCTCTCCATAAGCACAGTCCTTCACCCGTGAATATTTACCCGTGGCAGTTTGCTATATATATATATATATATCTCCATACACTGATGCAGTACTACTTGCTTAAACTTATTTCAAGAAAACATAGATGCATAAGATAATAAAACTACAGTAATATATCCTAGTCAAACCTAGATTTATTTTTTTTTTTTTAATTCTCAGAATAATTACTGAACATAAAAGGTAATCAACAAGCTATCATTTATTCATTCACAACAAATTCAAGATGCACAAACTGGATTTTCAGACATATGTTTCTTGATGCAAAATGCTTAAAATGTCTTAAGAGGTGAATAAAACACCTTCTGTAATGTTGTTATATCAGTAAGGAAGTGTTAATACTCTTGTTACTTTTAAATTCTTGTTAGAATATAGCTGAAAATTGAGTAGCATTAGCTAAAGATTAGTAGTCAAAAGGAATTTAAATGCTATACCTTTCCATTGGCAGTTTTCATGAGTGCAAATTCTCTCCCAGCTCCCAAGATTGCAGCCTCCTCATCAAACCCAGTACCTAGCATAAGGGATTTGCAATTAATTTAAGAAAAACAAATTGTATCACTACAGGAACACACTTTATTAAAATTCATAAACATAAGAAATGAAAGCGTGTTTAGTGAAATACACACATAACAGTGCAATTAAAAGGGTCAAAGCTCTATTTTTAAGATTCAAAACTCTACTAAACATGTAACAATTATAATTGAACTGAACCAAACTGTGCTAAAAAACATGGGTCAAAAGAAAAGAATTCAATGATTTATAACATAGCTCATGAAATACTGCACAAGCAGTACAAGCAAACTTCCCCTGCAACATAAATTGTAACTTGAGCGTAACTTTTACAAATTAGGTGCTACATTTGTTATAATGTATCAAATGTTATATTAAAGTATATTTATCTTTTAAATTTTATATATTTAGTGATGAAAAGGCAAAAAATTATGTGTAAACATAAACATGTGTATAACGATTTTTTTTTTTTAAATCAACAAGTCAAAATTTGATAACTGCTTGTTTTATTTTTCTTTAAACACAATCTTTAATTCACTTATAAATAACCTGTAGTGTACCAATTTTATAATACAAATAATATAATCCTGTCATATGATAGGTACCACTGTTTCTAGGTGATCTGTACATAGCAAAGGCAGAACACTGTGAGAAATACTTTAAATCTGTGCATTACTTTAACCTTATAATGTAGACAGCATTTCAGAGTAAAAGTTTTTGAAGTTTTTCTTTTTAAACAAGGGTGAGCAAGTAGTGTCGCTAGAACAATAGTATGAATGCACACATGTGAAATATACATATGGATAGTGCATATTTACTGTATGACACAAAATGATGACATTTATTACAATCCATTTACTTGCAGTTGATGGGACACTGGCATTGTATGAAATATTGCTAAACACAAAATGCACCACTGCATTGATATAATTTTCAATGTTCACTTATTTTGTAACTTTTTGGACTGTAAGAATAACATGCAATAAGAAATTTACTATTTTTAAACTTTTGCGGTGTCAATTAATTCTATAAAAAAAACATAGAAAAAAGATTAAGAAGGATTGAAAAAAATGACTTCAACTTACAACTATTTATATGGGAATTTTATGAAGGAAAAATTTGATTAAGCATTGTGACTTTCACTAAAGAAAACTTCTCCATTACAAATTGGGTACTAAATTATTATGTGAAAAATTTTTGAATTAATAAGTCACCTTTTTTGGAAAAGAACTTCTTCTCATATTCACAATG